>NC_089194.1:548195-595782 GCF_947507565.1 Oscarella lobularis | reverse complement strand
GAAGGAAGACAAAGAAACAGTATCGTTGTACGTTCAACGTTATCCGGATAAGTGGAAAACAGCGACAAATGAGGTGGGAGCGTCTTAGTGGCGTCTAGTTAGAAGCTAAATACGATTATTATTTTTCTTCGTGGCATCACAGTTGGAAAAAAATTGCCTTCATTTAGCACGTGACGCTGAAATGGCAAAGTATTTAATTTTGGCAGGAGCAGAGTTAGAAGCTCGTGATAAAGTACTAGCAATTAATATAGACATAACCTATCATAACAAAAATATTTTAACATATCGAATAATAGGGTGGAAGAACCCCATTTCTTGAAAAAGGAAACAAAGAGTTGATGGAAGTTTTCATTGAGAATAGTTGCGACATCCATGCTTAAAGCCTCGTAAGCACAGCTGCCAAAGAGGAATAGACGTAGGTTACGCATTCGTTTCCTGTAGTTTGGAGACGCATTGACTGATGCGAGCTGTCATAGCCGTTTGGCCATTGTAAAACGGCTCGTTCAATTGGGATTACATGTCAACAATAATGCCCTTCAACATGCATGTTGGAAAAATGAAATTGAGATTGCAGAATATTTGCTGTCAGTTGGAGCAGACATTGAAGCTGTCAATAACGTGCAGATATAGTTTGCAAATATTAAAAGCGTATAAACGTCTTTGTAGTGGGAAAGAACGCCGTTTCTAGAAGCCATTAACCGGGGTAATGAGCAAATAATGAATTTTCTAATTGGGAAAGGATGCAACATTTATGCAAGAGACGTAGTGAGATACTGCTTTGCAGTATATATATAAATTTGCTCCAATTTTGACTAATGTAGAACAAAAGAGGAGCCATTGAAATTGCTAACTCTAGAAATCGCTCTACCTTGAAGGCAAAGCTAATAACAATTTTTCGCGAGAAAGAGGAAAGTGGACAAGGTATTTTTTGCATTGGTTGTATTTGAACAAGCTGTTGTAGGCTGGGCGGTCTACGGATAAAAGAGCCAAGGTGACTAAAACAAAACAAGAGGTGTGTCATTTGAGGCTTATTAGAAAACTAAAGCCTAGTTCACAGATGTCGGCTAGCGTAAAGTCAGGGTTGTTGAAGTCACAATGCTTCTCTAGGCCGTTTTTACAAAGTAAAAGCATTGAGTGCTGACGCTACGTTCGCCCAGCCTCGTCATTGTGAAACAGGCTTTAAGAAAGGGGGAAGTAAAAGGAATACAGACCTTTGTGAAACCTATTCCATAGGGTGAAAAGAGGACTCTTGCAGAAAATGTTCCTTCTTCTTTTAAAGTCAGTGCAATCTTCATTATAGAATACCGTACCAGTTTGTTAGCCCCAAAACATTTTATGTCAATAGACCGGAGTAAACAAAATCGCTTCTTTCTTTGAAGGAGAGAGTTTAGACGTGTCGGAACTTGTGTGAAATTACCGGTAATAACGAGAAGATTCCTTAATTAGAACATGGCTTTCTGTTTACCAGCCTTTCTGTGGGCTGCAAACTCGACCTGAAAATGCTGAAATTGGGAGGAAGTCAAATGCAATTCTTACAAGAGATCTCCACGCTTCCCAACAGGTACTAGAGGAAGCTGTAAGTAGCTACCTAATTGAGGTATTCAACTAGCTCACTGGTGAACTTCATTGTCAATTTGATGCGGCAAGAGAAGAGAGAGACGCCGCGCGCTCAAAAGTAATAGCTATAGAACAAGAGAAAAATGCAATTGCTTCCGACAAAGCTCAAACAGAAGTTGATCTTGGTAGAGTTAAGCCAATGTACAGCATGAATTGGAGGTAACTGTTAATTTTTAATTTTAGAGAGGATGACGGAACGTTGCATTCAATTACAGCAGGAACGCAACGAAGCAAGACTCGTTGCGGAAGAAGAGCAAAGAAAGTCGAGAAAATACAAAGACGCGTGGCGAATTTCCTCTACAGACATCGAAATAGGTGACGTCAAGCTTGGCGGGGGATCATATGGCGGTAAAGTACGGACTACAACCTAATGAAGAAAATCCTAATGAAGAAAATCCTTATATCTAACGCTAGATGTTCGTATTGGTCGATGGCGGGGCTGCAATGTAGCGGTCAAAACATTCTACGATTTCCTTCGAGTCGACGTTTATCTGCGCCGATTGGAACAGGAAATCTCTATCTGTAGCCAAATTCATCATCCCAACGTCGTATGTTTGCTAGGCGCCATTACACAAGACGACGTCCCACTGAGAATAGTCACGGAGCTTCTCGAAGCATCTCTCTATGATGTCATTGTCGCTGTTGATGGACGTCTCTCTCTTAGAGAGCAAGTCGACGTTTCTGTTGGTTGCTCATCTGGAGTCTTCTATCTCCATAGTCTCGATATTCTTCACGGAGACATTCGATCGACGAATGTCGGCTTGACGTCTTTAATGGAAGCAAAAATTTGCGATTTAGGCGCAGTTCGCTTTGCCGACGCGTCCAGTCTATCTGCAGGGCCAATGAGTCCTGAGTACGTCGCCCCGAAAAGACTTCATGCGGGTGAGCACAATACTAAGACGGCTGACATCTGTATAGTCTCGGCGTGATGTTCATTGAACTGATGACGGGAGAGCAACAAGCTGCAACAAAGAGAATGGCTCAAGGAACGAGTGTTCGTCATTTTCTCATGAAGCGCCTTTGTCTAGGAATGGTCGATCTGAACTATTCTAAGAGGCCTTCAGCTTGGGAATGCCTATTCAGGCTTGAAACTCTTCAGAGAAACGACGACGATTACAGAAGGTGCCCGGCGAAGAGAATGGTTAAAGGTAAGATGCACGGGGAGTCGCGCGTGGATCTTGTCAGCCAGCCGTGGTGCTAAGATTTACGTTTCATTTAATTGATCTGAAATGTCTTTTGCTCGCGAATTTCTGACCTTGCGCTCGGTATGATATTCTATTCAATCTTTGCTATGCTGTGCTCGAGTTGATAGTCCGCTGAGAGCTTAGCTTGGAGTATCTTCTCTGTAGATGATACGGGAGATATCAGTGAAAGGACCGTTATTCGCCTCTTGGAGCATTTGCTGCCCCCTCTCGCAGTCCAAGCGGCGAGAAAATTAGAGTAAGCATTCATTCGCTTGCCTCGAAACTCAGCGATTGCCACGATGAAAGCAGATTCGGACGAGATAGAAAGAGCTTGTAATATCCCGGATAAAATAAATGCAGAAGGAAGGAGTCGTATTAGTCAGCATATCGATTGCTCTCATACCATCGTAGAGAAGCGAATCTTGACTTTCAGTCGAGAAATGTCCGAAAAACGGTATTTAATTCTTCCCAGAAGAGACTCGCGCTACAAACGCAACGGTTTCAGTTTGATTCACAAGAAACTCCGTCCCAGCGTCTCTTTGGCGCGGTTTAGTACTCTAGAGGCTGATTCGAAGTTGAGAGCTTGCATTTAGGCTACCGCCATTCCAGCCCGATAGAGATGCTAAAGTGTCGATCATGTGGTCAATTATGTAGTTCACCTGGTGTTCGGGAAATTAACGCCGCAGGCTCTCCATCAGACTGTTGTGGACACATGTATCACAGCGAAATTCCAAAAAAGTAAAAAAATCCATAAAACGAACAGACATGATACATGATATGGAAACTACTACAACGCAACAGCTAAAGCCAAAGTAAATTTTTTGGGCAAAGTTTGCTTAGCGGCATTTCGCATTCTGACGCCTTTTCATTTTTCATGTTATGGACGTACCTGGAAAATTGACGAATTCCTCTCTTGCAGTCTTGGTGTGCATCTTCGCATTCGACTACACACTTAAACTTTCTCCTCTTCTTCTCTTTCTTCTCACACTTCACTTGCTCGCACTGGGATCTAGCTTTCGCACAAGCAGACAGCTTTTCAGGCCATTTTTCTACGTGAGATGAGTGATCTAGAACAAATTTGACACCGTCTTCTCCCTGCACGTGATAACTTTCTCCAATTTGAAAAGTCAGTGATCGAGAGCAGACTAGTCGCATCCAAAGCGCTACTCTAGCACCTCGATTCAAGTCACGCTTTCCGTGCTTCAATATCTGCAGCAAAAGAATTTTCAACCATTGTCGACATTAGAAAAACTTACGTCCACTAGCTTGACTATTATCTTCTGCCATTCACCTTTAGTGACGATTCTGAGAACTTCAACACGATACACTAAAGATAAAGCCCGATTGGATCCAGATTTGGGGCATTCAAATAAAAAATTATACCGTAGTCGTGGTGCAAGCATGCGTTGCAGAGCCTGTTCATAATAGGCTCAAGTTTCGGACAACGGCCTAAATTTTTATTGAACTAGCCTTTAGCAAGACCTTCGCTCTATCACCTGCACAGCAGACGCATAACGTTTCGCGACCAGCTTCAGGTTCATTGCAGAGTACGGCTAAATCAGCTTCTGCATTGTTTAAATTGTAGAAAATGGTGCAGCTTTGATCTATACAAAAAGATCGAAGGTTTTCGAACTCACTTCACTCCTATTTACTAACCTTTGCGGTTGTTGTAATAGACCTTTGCACTAACAGGAGTAAGACTTCTAACCGCGTACGCAACATCTGCTCGAAATGTGAAGCACGTACGTTGTTGATCAAGCGATGAACCAATCTATAGCAGAAAATAGGTATTTGAAAACAACCAAAAACAAAGGGTGTTGAATTTCACCTGATCAAAGTAAAATATCACGCCTCGTCCTGATATTTCAACAGATCGAAGATAATTAGATTTTCCCCAAGTTTCTTTGAGCTGAACGTTATGTTATGCAAAAGGCTGTAGGTAAGAAGAGAAAATCTACCTCTTTCACGCAATTTTCTCGGCCCTCCTTGCAAGCAGCGTAACCGCTTGGCAATTCAACTTCCACTACCGCTTCGTCCATGGACAAGTCACCAAGGTATCTTTGAAGAAATGGAGACATAGTGTCAACGATTTAGAAACGGAAACTTACTGAACACAAACTCTCAATGCAATTGCGCTACCGAAAACGTATTGAGAGGAAACCGACAAATTAAATTTGCAATTGTCGTTTCCGGTTATTGCTTCGTTGTATTTAACATGCACCTTCAAAGAAAATTTCGACACTCAAACGATAAAACGCTCACGCATTAAGAAAGCACCTGAACAATTCCAAGGCCGTTCCCTGTTGTTTCTACTTTGACAATGTCATTGCGAGGAAGCTGAGTAAATAATAAAAAATACTCAAATAGTCTTTGAAACCTCAAGACGTAAAAGAGAACTGCCTTGCCTCCAATGTTTGAACCAAGTCCTTATTGGAGTCGTTAACTCGAAAAACCTTAGCAAGAGAATTGTTTTCTGATGCTGTTACGCTAACTGTTAGATCGCATTCAAACGAAACTTTGCTAGCAAACTTAGAAAGACATCTTAGCGCTGCGAAGAAATAAAAGCATCAAATTAGATTTGAACGTTGCCTTTTGAAGTGATCGCACCCGATTTGGCGTATGATGAGAATTTTTAACTTCCGTTTGTTCACCGTTTAACCACTTTGCCAAGGGCCTTGCTTCTTTAATTCTTTCGTCGTCGACAAAGGCGCATAACGCATACGCCGTCGTTTCAACAGAACTCGTATCAATGTCATGAGAGGACGCTCCGTCCGACGGCCAAAACCTTGATCCATCGTCTCCTTATAGGTAATTATTATATATACATTTCAAGAAAACTGATTGGCAAAGAATAGACTTACGAAAAGCTGACACTACGTTTAGAATATGCCTTGCTTTGGTCAGCATATCAGCTCTGCACTGACAGAGGCGGCACGTTGTGCACGCTTTGACAAGAGCACCATAGGCAATGGCTTTAGTAACGCGTCTTCTAAGAAGATCTCTTTCCACCGAAAGCTCCAAAAATTGAACTGCTTTGCAAAAGGCCGTAACAGCGTTCTAAAAGATGTCTACATAACTCACACCCTTGTTATGTCAATCACGCTCTGTACCGGGAGAAAAAGAGGATGATTCGGCGCATGGCAGCATTCTAATGCTCCGCTTACAATATAAGCAGATACATACGCTTGTCCATCACTCTGTGAATATTTACAAGATCTTTGAATGTAATGAAAATTTGCAGAACGTACTGTCACATCCGTGGAAAAGGAATCTGACTTAAAAAAGACACCACTTTGAGTTTGCCTATTTGCCAGAAAATTAACAAGGCTTTTTATGACGGCGTCATCGATTGCAACATCGCTTCTAGCATCACAGAACGTTTGCAGTGCAAAAGCGCTTAGCCTAAAATGATAATATAAAACAGTAAATCAAATCGAGTATAGGGACATTGTTGAAGCAGGCGATCGTCGATCTTTTCTAAATACTCCCATTGGCGATTGGCAATTTAAAAGAGAGTGATATCCTATTTTTAAACTTATTATTTTGAGATTTTCCTAATATATGTTTTTTACCTTATAGTATAGCCTCGATTGATGAATACCGAAATTCTGTCGGCAAGTGTCTAACCATGGCAATTTGGGATCCCAGCTCTCAGCATTGCCCAGACTTCCAAGAAAATAATTTCCTGTGATCGAGAGCCAAGCTCTATCCGACCCGGCAATGTAGGTCTCTGGCAATCGAATATAAAAAGTATTGATTTGTTTCTTCTTGCCAATAGCGTCGCACTGGCGCTAATAGCGCCGTTTCGGACAGAGATCGCAGTGATTTTCGTCAGACCACGACACGGCAAATTTGTCGATTAGTTGGTCACAGCAATCTCGCTTTGAAAGCTTCTCGGCAATTATTTTTCCAGAACAGTTCTTGCTTTGGCCAAAAGAAGAGTGAGAAGAGCCTCTGTAGCAGTAACCCTTACGAAAGTCTACAACCAAAAGGAACTCTTTTTGAATCTTTTAAAATAATTTATGTTACCTTCAGGACCGATTATAGACGTGCACCAATCCTTCGTAGAAACAGAATTAATTTCTAAGAAAAGCATAGCCGATCACTTCATCGATGGCTTTGAGAATTTACCTTGAGGATCCAGCTCAGCACTTAGAGAATATTCTTTAGCGGTGCCTTCAGGCTAAAGAAAAAAGGCTTTAAGTTCAAGGCAAAGCTGTGCCAATAATTAAGCACGCTACAGTATATAATGCTCATAATCAATGTAAACCATTGCTAGAGCGAAGTAATGAATTAATTTTGAAAGACACGCATGTAACCGTTGCACACCTACCTCGACAAATATGAATGTCTCTACATCTTCTCCTGAGAAATCAGTGGTCAGGCGAACTTTCAGTTTCAACTTTCCTTTCCTAACCGGAACAATTGGAAGCAGCACCGTCTTGCTGCTTTGCGCGCCAATGAAAAGGCATATGGCATCGGTTGATTCATCATATCCAGCAGTTGTGCATATGTCTTCTCTCGTTACTAGAAGTCTCAGGCACGCCTGCATTTTTCATTAGCTTGCAGTAATACAAGAGCTCGTAGAACAAGCCCATCTTAGACATGCAAATACCGTTGAATTTGTCCGTTCATCGTAATTGTAGACCGTACAAGCTACTGTAGCTTGCTCCAGCCTACGTAGTGAAGTGGGTAGGCGACATTCTACAAACAACGTCTTAAACGCTCTTAAGCGAATTGGATCTGAAGCACAAAATCCTTGTTCCGAAAGAATTTTAAAAATCCTTGAATGCTTCATTCACTAATAGTACTCGGAACGTTGAGAAATAGAGATCTATCTTCGCTCCGTCTAAAACAACTTCTAAACGCAAAAATAGGAGAAACCTTGAATTACTCAGTCGTGATTTCATTGTCGTATAGCCAAACGTGAGGAAAATAAGACCGTTTGTCGAAAAAATCAGTATTTTCGTTTTTCAATATTGAATAGGGATTTTGCTCTTCCACATTTCGACCTCTTCGCAGCCTCTCTTCTCATTGGCTTAAGTGAATAGATTTTCTTTAGAATACAATCCTTCTACCTTCTTTAGGGACGAAACTTTCAGAATCCGCGGATGTCGTCACGAAATAGATTCAGTCCCGCTGCGGCGAGTTCCCCGGTTCTTGCAAGAAGTTCACGGTTGCTGTCTTCTCGTCCGGTCCTATCCTTGGACCCTGAATATACGTGCAAGTTTATTCCTTTATAACAAAAGCGTTACAATACAAACCGATTAGGAAAATTTTCTGCGAACTCACCTTGCTGAGACGACGTTTCTCGTTTTGTGCGAGATTTCGAACATTCTTCACCTACAACAATTAAAATTCTTTACGCCGACCTTTCACGTATCAAGAATTATTATTTCCTACCGTCACGATCCACAGGTGACATGATTCCGCTGCTGAGAGACGTCAGTCCTATTGACTTTTTAAAAAGAACGTGAACGTGAATTTTTGCTATCTACTCCGGCTACACTAAAAACTCCTACTCCATTTATTTGGTAATCACATGACATGTCGTAATGAAACTAGAAAAATTTTAATTAAATTGAAACACGCGAGACCAGTCTATTATTCATATATACCTCTTTTGCTACTCCGCGTTTATTGTTAACTAGGTAGAGTGATTCGTCGACCGCCAAGAGTGCGATGCTGGAATACGCCCCCGCAGTTAGTGCTAGTTGCACGCCCTGTCCCGGTCGAACAACGTTATCTCTAGCATGACTTTGAAGCCGTATCTACAAAGAACTACGTATCAAAAGGTGAAACTAAATGGCTTGTGGTCGCACAGCATTGAAACAACTTTCTTTAATAACGTCGGCGCAGAGGAAATCAGAAATTACGGCAGATTTTCCGTTGCACTCGGTTACGTAGTAGGCAGCGACGCACAACGTTTCACAGAAATATGAGTTAATTTTAACTTGAAACGAAAATATCGGCCCGTTCCTGTTTCTTTCGTTGAAAGTATCTTGAACTTTTCCACAAGACATTACCACGACGTGAATATCAAACTATAAGAAGCAAACAACGATGGCCACAAGAAAAGAAATGATGTGTTTCGTTATACCTGGCCATTTGCATTATTTTCTCTTGACAATTTCAAAAATTGCAGGACTGCCTTTTTTAAACGGTGTTGGAGTTCGTGTCGTAACTACAATGTAGTGGCTGCATGACGTTTGATATGCTTGGAGTTGACACACTTCTTCTGACAGTTGACCTCCTACGCTACCCTAAGAGTGCACTTAACATACCTACCTACAAAAAATACTTTACTTTTGCGCACCCTGACAGTAAGTTGACTTGCTCTCGTGTCAATTTGGAGCATAAACGATGCTATTCTATTTTCATCAGAACGCTCTCTTAGTGACTTTCCGTCGTGTCCCGTAACAATCTTAATGTCTTTCTGAGCTGCAGATTCTCCGTTAGCGTATTTTGCCTGAATCTATAAAGAGCTTAGACATGTTCATGTGCCACCACTTGAACTAGTGTATACTCTAAGTTCGTAAGGCAGAAGAGGTGCGTAGAAAGACTTTGACAGACTGCAATCAAGTAAGATGGGAACGGCAGTAAAAACCGCTGATTTATCTTTACTGCTTTGACCGATATGGCTAGCTCTTTCGGTTACTTCAGCAGAGATGTAAAGCAATTTTCCCTCCGGAAAGACTCAGTAACCGTCATTTGGAAAGGTCAGCCGTTTTTTTCCTTTATCCTAAACTCAAATTCTCTTTTTTTTCATTTTAAACGTCTTCCAACTGCTTACGTTGATCGTTATTTGAAAGAGCTCTGTTCTAAATGTTTGAACCAAAGGGGAGTTCCTCTCAGCTACTCCTAGAGTGACGTTGAGCCTTCCTACAACAGGTTTTCCATAGGTATCTCTAGAACAGATTATGCTAAACGAACTCGTTTAGAATATGAACATAGAGCAATACATGGATTTCACTCCGACGTCGATGCGGTCCGACGACGGACTGATAACTCTAGGTGGAGTAATCACAACCTCGATCTTGGCAAAACTAACAGTAAAGTACGTCAAGGCAAATATAATTCGTCCATATAACATAGCATACCAAAGTCTTCAACTTGAAATTGAAAATTTGAAATCACGCTATTCTAATAATGTCTTTTAGTTCTGCCCAACACATGAAATACTTAATCAACCTTGCAGCCATATTTAGTACGAATAATCCATTTTCCAACCAAAGGGTCGTGTCCAAGATTGAATGAGTGCTTCTGAAACTCTAAAACCTCAGGTCCTACAAGTATACTAAAAGCACTGGACTTAGTACTTGAGGCGGTCTTGAGAACAAAACGATGAACAGTCAAGGCTTGCGGATTCTAGATGTTAGTGCACTGATAATACTACGGTCATTCAAACTTCAATTGAACTTACCTTGATGTCAAAAATAACCTAAAATAGGAAAGAAGCAATTAAATTAGGAACAATTGTAGGGGCCTCAAAGAGCAGAAATTTATTATCTATCAGCATAAAGCTCTGCGAGGCTTAATTAAGAGTCATTTGCTAAACAGCACCTCTGTGTCATCATCCAAAAGCGTATGGTCTGGTTTTACAACAGCAACGAAAATTCTCACTAAAAAGAGAGTCCTTCTTTTAGAAACACAGCTTACAGGACAATTTGTACCGTCATCGTCTCTTCTGTAGACAGGTTTGTCAGTCTGTACAAAAACTGAAATTGATTTGAAGCTCAGCACCACGCGTCGTCTCTCATTTGTAGGGCAATTCGAAGGATTAGTTATAAACTTGACACAGGCGTAACGTGTCCCTCCCTCGCTCGGTTCGGTGACGTTCATGCAAGGAATCTGAAGGAAAAAGAGTCTTACGCTGTCTTATTAAAATTCTTTTGTTTACTCTGAGCTTGAACTCTCTGGTGCCTTTGGCAACAATTACGGAGTTTGATCCGTTTATAACAAAGCCGTCAAACGTTTCGATTTGGACTTTGATTGGGAGAGCTTGCTCACCAAAGACCGAAACGGCTATCGTCTGCTCAGTTCCAACTTGCAAAACTTCGGGAAAAAGGACGACGTACCTCGGGGGACTAGGAAACAGGAAAAATTAGCTCTCGAAGATGGCACGACAGCTGCAAAGACGCTTACCACACATTCCCAATAGCTGCTGTAACAAGAAAAGAAAGAGCACACAACTTCGCCAACATGTTTGGCTTGGTTTCTTCTCGCGGCCGTCCCTCGGCGAGTAGCTTTCTATTACAAGTCTGGAGAGTTGAGATAAACGAAAACGACGTCGAGTCAAAGGAAAACTTTTCCAGCAAACGCGTTTAGGAAAGGAAGTACACGAATGCAACTAAGAAAAGTATACGGTAATGAGTTTAGGGCGGAGCACGCATCTCCCACATAGGATCTCACGTGTTGATTAATTAGCGGCTGCTCCGTTTTTGAACAAAGAATCAAACACTTTGAACAGCACAAGTCTTTATAATTTCAACCTTTTCGTCACAGGACTTCTACGTCTGAATAGCTGACGTTTTACTCACGCGAATCTAACAGAGATAATCAACAAATATATCACATTACGACTCTACGACGCGTAGGCACCAAATGCGTTCGCAGACCCTTTCAGGCACGGTGTGAAGTATCCGAGAACAAAAAAGGGCCTACAAACCTTATCACAACGACTGAATTTCTTCTGGCATTATATTCTCGACAAAGCTCGGACAAAATAGAAGAGTTCTGATGCGATAAAGTTCTCAAGGTGTACCTAGACAGAGATCAAAATTTCTGAGCAACGGCAAAAAAAAGATCAGTTTGAATTTTACTTGCAACTGCGGACAGACAGCAGACGTTCCAGCCCAAACTAATGACGCTGAAATAGAATGTCGTCATTAACAAGTGAAGCAATATACTTAAAAGCAACGCAAAAGAAACAAAACGCGTGAAACACATCATGACATACTAGATTACAGAGCAACGATGCATATTAATTAAGAAAGAACAGTTCGATTAAACTTACCTACCACAAGAGAGTCGCCGAACAGCAATGACTCTGGAGTCTGGAAGTTGTTGCAAATGGTTTGCCCAGAGGTTCTGTGAAGAAAGGAGTAAAGAAATAAACATTTTTAAATAGCTGGATACATTTCCCATGTGGCTTTCATAGCCAAGAACATCTCCATTTAGTCTCAATAAATTTTCGGTTTCACTTTCGATGTGTGTGCTTTGTCACTGCTACGTACTACAACTGCCACAAGAAGCAGATGCTATAGAAACATAAAAAGACAAGAAAATGATTATTTGATGAGGTGTGCTTACAGTCCTTCTTCCTTAATTTCCTCAGGATCTTCCTCGCCTTAGATGCCTTTGGCTTTCTTCCCTTCTACTAGCCGTCCCACTTACTCCATTGATGTTCTAGTGTACCTGACGAATATGAGTTGAAGCAATATACAAGACAGCTGGACACATATACCTAGGAGAAATTCTACGTTTCAATTAGTTCATTTGATGTTGTTTAGGGACTCGTGCGTTCTACATGTCATCACCACTTTTACCATTTCAGCACTATGTTCCTATGCAAAAACAATAAATACAATGGCTGAAAATGTAGTCTGTACCTTGAAGTTCACGCTCTCAACTTGCGCTAAGCTCGTACAGTATTTCACTGAAAAAACAATACGTTTCAGACAAGCCACTCGACGCTAAGTCGATAATGATGACGGTCGCGCGAGTGTCGTGGTTCGCGCCGCTACAGAAATAGAGAAGCGACTGGAAGTTTTCGGCCTTCACGGAACGCCTTTACATTTTGGTAACTAAATGAATCTACTGAGGCGGGTGAAAAGCAATCCAAAAGATGGTAACTGGACTTTTTTTCAGATCTTATCCGGGATATAAACAGTTCGACGGATCTCGTCCGAATCCGCTCCCATCGCGGCAATCGTTGCCCTTCTCGGCGATCGAATGTGTTCTCACTTGCTTTCACTCGCCGTGTAACCAGCGAAAAGGGTGTAACTCTTGCTGGAAGGGTCAAATGAAGCTGGTTTCTTTCGTACCTCCCGTATATACGCCTCAACCGAAGTCGAAAAGCGCTCTGTGACCGCCGTAAAATGCCATTCGCTACAACGAAGTGCACGGTGAGGGTGAAGGCAGACGAGAACTAGCTCAGACAGACGATGTAATTTTTTTCGATAGGAACAAACGTACATATTCATTATTGTGATATACACTGCATCGAGACAGCATCAGATATGTGAAGTTTGGGATTTTTGAGAAGGCCCATAAAGGAGTGGACTCGAGCACAAGCCTCCGTTTATACGGCAAGTAAAAGAGAAATTAAAATTGTTGGACGAAATGGCACTTGCTCAGTCCTTTGCAAAGCCCAAGCCAAAGAAGGTAAGGGAACTAAAACATCTATAGTATTAATTTTGACTATTTCTGTGTGGCAGCTGGTTAATCTAATGGATTCAAAGAGACTGCAAGCATTTGGCTGGCAAGCATCAAAACGGAATTAATGTTTCACACAGACATAAATAAAGTATTGCATTTAGAAGTTTGATAGTTAACTAAGGTTGTAAAACGCGTTTAGATATATGCTACTAGCTCTTTCGCTTTTCATGTCCGGTTCCAAGGAACCTTTCGTGAGAAGTGATCAGTACGAATTATCACTTGAGACAAAGCCTCAGTCTAGCTTTGCCATGAACGCAAGCAACCGCAGTTCTTTTCTTTGCCCACCGCTGAACGGCTCGACTCTGCTATTTTCAGAATTCAAGTATTCCACGCTGACAAAGCCAGGAGTGGAAGTGGCTTTCTGGGTGCTTGCCATCTTGGCCATTATTCTAAACGCACTTGTGATTGCTGCAAGATGCCGGTATTCTCGTTATCGTACTTCGCCCCTGTCTCTTTTTCTCGTCAACTTGGCGGCGTCCGACTTTCTTCTTGCAACTGGGAAAATTTTTTTTCTCGTTGCAGCGCAACTGGTGACCAGTTGGTGCGACGAAGCAACTGACACGACAAAGAACCTCTGCTACGGCGCCCACATTTTGTCCAACATTTCTATTTCGATGACGTCCCTGATGTGGTTAGCAGTTTCCAGTTTTGCTTTCAAGGAGATCGTTGGCTGCCTTTGCTGCTCCATTAGTCCTACCTCAAAGCGCTCCACTAGTGCAATTCTTTTAATTCTTTGGCTATTTTCTGTAGCATACGCTGTGTACATGACGCTAAGCTACACTCGGGTACAAAATTTTACTATTGAATACGGTGGACGCTCGTTTTTGAACTGGCATACGTGCTGGGCATACGATATGGCCCCATCAGGTGACGAAGCTGCTGCGCGCAGAGACCTCATACTTCTTAGCTTCTACGCTGCAATTGTGATTGTTGTAATTGTTTTATACTTGACCGTTGTTATCGTCGTCTACTGCACTACAAAAGCGAAAGAAACCCAGTTTCGAAGTCGACTTGGATGGACTCTTATGACGGCAATTTTGTTTGCGGTACCTCTCGTTCTTGTGCAACTCGTCTGGAACTACCTTCTAGTTTTGAATGCTGACGAACTTGGTGATCTTCTCGAGCGCAGCTATGCGAAGAATCTTGGCATAGCTGCTGATTTTTCGCTTATTTCTGTAGCTCTGTTGACCCCTCTTCAATTTACTGTACTGACAAAGATATGCTGGCAAAACCTCTTTGGATTTAGCTGTAAGTGTCTTCTGAGTGAAAGAGACCACCGCTTTCCTCCCACAAGTTTAGTGGATGAAACCGCATCAATATTTACAGATGAAAGTAATACACGAGGGAGTGTCCTTTCTTCTTGGGAACTACAGTAGCCTTAACTAGCTGATTCCCGGTGTCTCTTTCGATTTGGACGCCCTATAACAGCTACTACCACTGCCACAAGCAGACGCTCTAGAAACACAAAGAGACAATAAAATGACTAAATAAATTATCAGTGGATGACGTAATCTTATTTTTCTTCTCTTTCCTCTGAATTATCACCTCAGTTGGTTCCCAGCTACACTCGGCTTTCTCTCCTAATACCCGCTGACGCGCTCACTCAATTGATGTTGGAATCCCTAACGAAAATTACTTCAAAGTAAACCTTAATTAATTAAAATCCCATACGGGTAGAATTTGACAAATAGAACACATGCGTGACCAGTTCCAAGAGTGAAAAAAAGATCAGTTTGAATTTTACTTGCAACTGCGAACAGACAGCCGGAGGTCCAGCCTAAACTACTGACGCTCACATAGAATGTCGTTATTAGAGCAATATACAAGACAGCTGGACGGCAGCTGGAAACATACACCTAAGAGAAATTCTAGCTCATTTCATGATGTTTAGGAACTTGAATGACTGCACGTGCGTTCTACATGTCACCGCTTTTACCATTTCAGCACTATGATCCTATACAAAAATGATAAATATGTTACAATAGCTGAAAAGATCTGTGGTCTCTACGTTCAAGTTCACGCTCTCACCTTGCGCTAAGCTCGCATAGTATTTCAATACGCCTCAGACAAAGCTACTCGACGCTAAGTCGATGATGATGCCGGTCGCGCAATTAAGTGTCGTGGCTCTTCGCGGAAGAAATAGAGAATTGACTGGCAGTTGTCGGCTTTCCTTGTGAATTGTAGTAACTGAATGCATCCTCTGAGGCGGGTGAAAAGCAATCGATGACCTGGTAACTCGACTTTTTCCAATATATCCGGGATATAGACTTTTCAACTGATCGCGTCCGAATCCGCTCCCATCGCGGCAATCGCTGTCTTTCTCGGCGATCGAACGCGTTCTCACTCGGTTTTCCTCGCCGTTTCACCGGCGAAAAGGGTTTAACTCTTGCTCCAAGAAGCAAATGAAGCTTGTTTCTTTCGAACCTCCCGTATATAAGACGGAGCTAAGATTTTAGTCGTTGAAGGGAAGCGACTGGCAGTTTTCGGTGTTCACGGAACGCTTTTACATTGTGCGAAGTGAATTCATCCTCTGAGGCGAGTGAAAAACAATCGAAAAGCTGGTGAACTCGACTTTTTTGGCCTGGCTTCCTCACCCGAAGTCGAGAAGCGCTCTGTGACAGCGGAAAACGGCTATTTGCTTTGCTGTTTCTTCAACGACGAAGTGCGCGGACGATCTTAGTAACGGTGAATTGGGGCGTCATGTATGATATTATGATATTCAGTGTGATACGTACTAGTCGACAGGTTCTATTCTTTGAGTGATGTAGGAAAATAGAGACGCCATTGAAATTTCAAATTGTTCACGTTACCCCTCGCGAGAGGTGCCGGTGGGCGTAGTCACCGCCTACGGGGTCACCGCCTATGTCGTCTACGCGACGTGAGCGGTTCTGCCGTATATTTTATTTTATCGGCATTTTGTCGTTCCCAAATCGAAATGAGAATTTTATGGAAGAGCAATGGCGTTGTCTACTTTGTACCCCACAGTAGTACCATCGCTAAGGAGTGATTTCCCGCACTACTCTTAGTATTTTTCGCTAGTGAAATCGCGAATGTTAAGGTATTTTTAATTTTTATTCAAAACAGTGCGCACGAACATTCGAAGAAAAGAAACAGCAGCAAAAAAAGCGAGAAAGCAGTTTGAACGGCTGTTAGTGGAGGTTCATTTGATGATCATCCTAGCCATGCATACTGCGGCGACTAATGGTATGAGCAAAGGAGGAACACGTACAGGCGTTTCCCCGCTTGTGGGAACTTCTTCGGCAATACATTTTTCGGTTTCGCAGCAATAGGACAGCGTTTCGTTTCCTCTTATACTTTCGGGGTCATTCTCACACGTCCGTCTGATCGAAGGTTCGTTGTTGCTTAAGTATTCGTAACCGCAGCACTTGTTTGGGCATTCTGTAGTTTGATCGCACCGTTGATCGCTTTTGCTTTTTGGTACGTTACAGTGTAAGCAAAGGAGACCATCGCAAAGAGGAAAAAGAAGAGAAATTATAGCGAAAAGAAGAACAGGTGTCATTGCAACGCCCCTTTGCTTCCTGAATCCGGGATAAAGAAGAACTTTCAGTTTCGGAGGGAGCTAGTCACTCTTCCGAGATGAACGCTCAGCCTGAGGTGAAGACCTTGTTTTTGGTCATTTTGGTATCAGGTAAGCTAGATATTTTGACGTGCATGGAAAGAGGGACGCAGGCTTTTAAGGTTTTTGGCGTGTGCTTTGATGCGACTCATGCATCGAACACGCGCGAAATTGCCTGTATAACTAGTTTAATATCTACTGTAGTTATAAAAAATGATGCTTTCACTGTTCAAGCTGTTGAACACGCGCAGATCGACCGCCTATATGAATTAGGGCGTAGCACGTAGCTGGACATAGTATGCAAGGTATCGTTTCCTTGCTCTGCTAAGGCGGAAACGACTCTTTAGTTTTGAAAAAATACATTGCTGATTTGTTGCTTAATTAACACGTCCTACTTTCGGGTTTTTAGTGGACATTTTATGAGGTAAGTAGGGAAGTATAGCCCACGGAACCAGATGCGTGGGAGAACGTTAGTCCCTCTTTTATTTTTGAAAATCATAAATTATTTTTAATTTATGGTTTTATTTCGCACAATGTCCTCACTTTTGTATGACAACAAAACTATAGTCACCTATGTAATCAAAATTTTTTTGCAGCGCTGTTTTTTGTTGACTGTCAGAGATATCGTGCCTTTATATCAACAAGATTTTCGTATCTTGTTAAAGGCAAACCGTCTCCACCGCGTTTTTTTACATGCTCAGTTTTATCAAATGACAAGAGTATGGATTTACAATTTTGGAGAGACCAAAGCATAATTATTCCTGCACCTAACACGGCGACGTACGGCGTGAAATGTTGGAGTCCAATTCAAACGACAAATTTTCTCTACAATAAGACATGCGAAATAGAAATAAAACTAGACGTCGTAAGCATTGACGAAGGTGAATATCATTGTCTCCTTTTTGTTAAAGGAGATAAGAAAGCCAGAGCATCACAAAAAGTTACAGTTCTTGGTAATTTTTTCAATTTTTTTGTGGCGTGTTACTAATGCATTTTGTTCCAGGCGCTTACAAGTGCTCTTTTCAAGTGCCACACTGCGAAAAGCACTTATGTCCGTATTACAACACTCCCAAGTGCCAAGTTTGTGAATCGCAGCATGGTCCCTCAAGTGGAAACGCTTACCAACTGTCACCGGACGGCACAGAATGTCTCGGTAATGTTTCTCCTATAATTCGGAACACTTTCTGACTGTGTATTGAATTGCGTGTGTAGTGCGCTGTTCCTGGAAGGGCAACTGGTGTTGGCCTGGCAGTTGCACCAGCACTTCCACAACAAATGACACCTGTACGTGTGCTTCCGGTTTTATCAACAGCCCTAAATGCGATCACAGTTGAGTATCTAATCAATTTTGGCCTGCGTATTTTACTTGCTCTTTTAGTTGACGTGTTACCTGTAATTTCCATTTTCGAATCTAAGCCCAAAGATTCTTACCGTGTATCACTTCCGGTTTATGAAAACTTTATTAAGGAAGATCCCTACTACATTAACGTCACAGTTATTGCGGTTCATCGCACGTCGCTAAGTAACTACAGCAAAAATAACCGACCGTGGATAACTAGCTTTGTGGATGGAATTGTTTCCGTTAAACTGACAGTGAGAATTTGGCGGAGAAACCGTACGTGATATAAAAGTTGTAGCTTTACCACTATATAGTCGTCACTTACGCGGAATTAGATGAATATTTGTAACGCTTTTGGCTAAGAAGCCTTAAACGTTTCTTAACTAGTTTCACAGCGCAGTTTTCGTATTATTCAATACTTTTCAACACTTTGATATTTGGCATTAAAATTTTCCTACTTAAGTTAGCGTTAGAAGTTTAGCGGCGTCGATTTTACAACTTCTCTGCTACTCTTATTTTTTTGTGTTTTTAGAAATATTGAACGTCTTCGTCAGCAATGTTTCAATGACTTGTAACAAACCGTTCTCGTTTTGGTCCCCTGCAAATGTTGCTTTAAATTGCGCAAAAGAAGTTGTCGTGCCTTACTATCTTTATGACGGGGACAAGTAAGACGTATTTTTGTGCAGTTAGTTATAAGTCTTTTCTAAATGTTTTTTTGCGCTTCAGATTACAAACTGAAGTTTTTATTAGCAACGGTGCCCACATTACGATCAATGACTTGGACTGGGCTACTTTTGATGTGCACTATTATACGGGAAAAACTTTGGCCAAAAGCTCAATTTATACATTAGACCAAAAAAAGCCGTTTGTCTTAGGTAATTCAGCGGATTTTTTTGCTGTCAATTTTGCGACTCAGAAAAATAACTTGTCAGTGTTTTGGAACTGGAGCGCCTGGTCTGATGGCGTAGGTAGCCAAGTCAGCAAAACGTTCAAAGTGGAAATGTATGAACTTGAGGAAAAATACTTTAGGCAGTATTGGTGGTCACAGTTGGTCAAACATATTGTCGAAAAATCTCAACGTAGTGGCTATAAAGATATTCCAAAAGAAAATGGAACAGCTTCATTTTCTTTTCCTTCAAGCGGACTCTATTCCTTTATACTCACAGTTAGTGATAACGTTGGTAATGTTCGTCTGTGTCGACGACTCGCTTTCTACAGCAGCAACCCAAAGGTAGCGATTGACGCGAACTATCCTGTTTCAATAACTAATGCAAAAGTCGACTTCTACGGGCACTCCTGGCAACATTTTTCTAAATTTATTTCTGTAAATTGGAGTGGTCATTTTGAAAGTCGGTCGTTTAATAGAGCGTTTGACCGTTTCCAGAGAGTTGGTGACTTTGTTGACGTCGACTACTGGTACGATCAGCCTTCAGTTACTCGTGTTGTTGCTAACGTTACATTGCACTGGACTCGTACCTCGGGTCTTACAAATAAGTACGGAGTTGTTGTGCTGAAATGGGCACTGACGAACTTGACTGCGCCTGAACCCTCGGAAAAACAATTCAAGGCGGCTACGGCAATGGAATTGACTGCTGAAGCAATGACGATTTTTCAAAATTTTCGCGACGGTGACTCGATTCGGATTTGGTTGAAAGCCTTTGACTGGTTTGAAGCATTTGCTACGGCCAATTCCACTGTTTATGTCGATACCACACCCCCGTTAATCACTGGCCTGTCTTTGGGTAATGAACGTTCCAATCGTTCTTTTGCGTTTTTCAACACAACTCAACTTCATCTACTTAACTTTAGATTTTATTCTTACGATCCTCATAGTGGTCTTCAGAGACTGCAGTGGGTAGTGAAGAGCTTGTCTGATAGAAGGGAGATAGACAAGGGATTTCTTAGAATTTCTACCGTTTCAAAGGTATGCCGGAAGTGTCACTTTATATTTTTTGTATGACCGATATGATTCTAGGAAAACTGTTCTCAAATCAATTGCTCTTGTTCGGCCACTTTTAGTTGTGTGGTTTCTGCTTTTTTCGGAAAAGCGTCGAGTAGCATTCCCGATGGTCAACAAGGGCGCTCGTATTCTCTCTCTATCATCGCTACCAATAACGCCGGATTAACTCATATGAAAGATTTGCACTTTATAATTGATGTAACCAAACCTATAGCCGGAGACGTAATTGACAATGTTCAAGGAGCCATGGACATTGACTATCAGCAGTTTTCCACCCTCTTTGCATCTTGGCATGGTTTTAAGGATCCGGAAAGCGGCATTTTATTTTATAATTACGCCGTAGGCAGCAAGTGTATAGGTACTGACGATTTGATCAAAGGGGAAAACAAAACGGCTTTGCCATGGCTATCAGTTGCCAATATGATTCCTGGAAAGTACTTTGTGTCTGTCATAGCTGCTAACGGAGCCCTTGAGTTTTCAAGCGTCGTCTGTTCAGACGGTATTGTGGTAGATAACACGCCTCCTCTACTCACGGAGATTCGGATTCAGCACGCGCGAAGTGTTCCTGGTCTTATACGCCAACACAACTTGTCGGAAATTTGGATTATTGATCAGTTTCGTCAAAGGATCGGCGTCTTACCGTATGACATGGCAGGCCTGTGTGCTAATGTATCCGCCACGGTAGATTCGGTTTCTCTTTATCCTCTTCTGTCTGCAGAAACAATTAACAATTTTTCCAAATGTCAACCTTCTTCTTCTGTCTTTTACACAAGCGTCAGCGGTTTGGTGGACGTTTCTTGGAACGGTGCTGATAACGAAAGCGATATTTTTGACTACGAAGTCGGCATTGCAAAATCGGTTTTGGAAG
The DNA here is from genome assembly GCF_947507565.1 of Oscarella lobularis. Lineage (NCBI taxonomy): Eukaryota > Metazoa > Porifera > Homoscleromorpha > Homosclerophorida > Oscarellidae > Oscarella > Oscarella lobularis. The sequence goes on along the minus strand of NC_089194.1, from coordinate 574,797 downwards.
ACTTTCCGAGCTACAGTGCATTTGTCTCAACAAAAGGTCATACCTCGTACTTTCAGCATATAAGTTTGCTTGATCACGGCATTCAATACTACATCGGAGTCAGAGCTGTAAATAAAGCTGGTCAAAGTTCGACGGCCTTTGTTGGTCCTATTGTTGTTGACACGACGCCGCCTCTTTACAGTGGAAAACTGTCGGTATCCCAATCCAAGGAGAATTTTAGTTTGGTGTGCAACTCATGTGGCTTTGAAGATCCCGAGCAGGAAGGACATTCTTTGTCTCTTCAAGTAGCTGCTGGAACGTCACCTGGTCATGAAGACGTGATACCTTTGACATCTTTGTCTGCTGTTGGACAAGAAAACTGCTGCCCATATTGTGAATGCTTCAAGTTCGAAGCAGAGCCTTTGGCATCAAAACTTTATAAGAATAACATCTTCTTTCTTGTAATAGCAACTAACTTGGCCGGCTTGTCGCAAACCTATGCTTCAGAGCCTTTCACGCCCGTTCTTCGCAAACCGGCTTCTGGTATTGTTTTCGACGTGAAATCTGTTGATGATTCTCTGAAAAGGCTTGACATCGACTTTCAGTTGAACACCAATTACAACATCAGCTGTTGGTGGAACGGATTTACAAGATCTTCAGCATTGTTTGCTGGCGTTGGAACGTCTCGGGGCACAGACAACTTGGTCACTTTTACTAACGTTGACCTTAACTCTCATTTTGCTCATTTTGCTAATGTCTCGTTGGTTGCTGGAATATCTTCTTACTTTTGCAATGTAAAGGGGCGGAACGAGTTTGGAGAAACTCTGGTAAGTTCTGATGGCGTTCGCGTTGTTAAAGACGTTTTAAAAGGAGTTGTTTTTGACGGGAAAGGCTGCAGGGGGCCTTCTTCTTTATTGAATGCTAATTACACTCTGAAAGAAGGCAGTTGCCTTGTTCAAGATGATGGTGGCCTCAGAGGTAATTGGTTTGCTGGTGACTGCACCACTCTTCTTTCTTTTAAGACCATACCTGGCCAAAGCTATGCGATATCGTTCGCTGTTTCTAAAAGTGACAATGTGACGCTTTCTGTTTTTGCTAACGCTAGAAAAATTGCTAGCGACTCGTCTTACATCTCCAATGAGACTTTGGTATCTGCTCAGTTTCAGACTGACGCTTCGGTGTCGAAAATTGTTATTACTTTTGCTAAGATGCCAAACGATTCTTCAATGAGTCAAGCCAGAGTCTCAAACGTCTCTTTTCGCCATTGCTCTGAAGACATCGATTTTCAGTACAGCATTGTCGAAGCATCAGCGCACTGTCGAATTCCGTATCATGAAGGAGTTTCATTTTATAAATGGAATCTTGTTTCAGACGAGCTAAATGGTGAAGTTGTTATTTCGACGGGTCACTCTGCAAACAACTGTCAAGCGCCTGTTACTCTTTCAGCTGATCTTATTGCCGGAAAAAGTTACCGATTTATAGTTGAACCGTGCAACTCTGAGTTTTGTTTCGATGCGATTTCGTCGGACGGATTTTCAGTTATTCATTCGCATCCCATTCCTTCTTTGGTTTCGGTGTCAGACGTCCTATCAACAAGCCTTCACATGTACAATTTGTCAGTTTCTCTCTCTCCCTTTAAAACATTGGCAAATTCAGATGTTAATTTTACTGTCAAGTTTTATGAATGGGCAGTGGAAGACAGATCAAGTCACATGCTGATTATCCCATGGACTCCGTTGAGCTTTTTCAGTCCAAAGAAAGCAGTGACTTTTACTTCTAGCCTTCATTTGCCGTCAGCAGCAAGCCAGCATATTAATTTTGTTGTCAAAGGGTATAATGAGGTGGGTCTCAGCTCAGAAGCTAAACGCGTTTTAGAAGTACCCGAAAAGCTTAGACGAAAACGCCAGCTTGTCATTGACATTGACACCAGTCTTTCTAAAAACAATTGGACTGACTTTCAAGGCACAGTGGATGACGACGTGGACTATACACAAAATTTGAAAACAGTAGGTTTTTTTTGGAAGAGCAATACTGCGAAGACTGTCAAATGGATTTTGCTTTCCGACAAGCGTCAATGGGCTTCATGCAATAGCAGTGCGTACGCGCTTAACTGCGGCGTAGCAAACGCTTCTGTTGTCATTGTCAGTGGCTCGTTAGAACCTAATCATCGGTACTATTTCTGCATATTGGATGCGACCGCTCCTGACTCTTCTCAGTCAGTTTGCAGTGACGGAGTGACAGTAGATACCTCTGCGCCAGAGCCGGGTCTAGTGGAAATTGGGGGTACTTATAACCAGTATCAGACATACAGCAACATGATGCTTGTTCGGTGGAGCGGTTTCTCAGACGTAGAAGAAGAAAATTCCGATATGCATGTTAGCGGAATCGAACAGTTTTGCGTTGCTGTGGGTAAGGTCTTCTTCCTGCGCATATTTATGGAGCATGCATGTATTAGATTGTTTTAGGAACGCACCGAGAAGCTGCTGACATTGCTTTTAAGTGTGTTCGAGAAACGTCTATGTGGCTATTTAGTGACCTTCACTTGCAAAGTGGCTCAGCTTACTATGCTTCAGTTACCGGTATACTAGGAAGACCTGACCGACTAAAAGGTTATTATTCTATTCTCTCTGCAGCAATTGATTTTTCTGGTTTGGAGACAAAGGTATCTTCTTCAGCGATTTTTGTGGATACAACTCCGCCGACGGCCGGAACAGTTTCTGTTTCCGGAGGTGACAGAGGGCACTTTGGCAAAAACTCTGACGTGACGTGGCAATCCTTTGATGACAAAGAGAGCGGAATCAGTCATTACGAATGGTGCACCAGCTCTGACCGCCGTTCTTGCGATATTCAAGCAAGAAGAGTTACCAAAAAGAGTCACGGAATAATAAACTTCGGCAATCTGCTTTCCGGCCATGTTTACTTTTTCTTAGTTGAAGTGAGTGAAACGCAGCTAGCGGGACAGTCATCGATATCATTCCTCTTTTCACCTCTTTAGGCACATAATTATGCTGGTTTAAAAACACAAGTGTTTTCCAATGGGTTTGGCTTTGATGAAACAGCTCCAGAAGTCGGTTTTGTTCAGGACGGACTTTCTGCAGAGGCATGTATATAGCATGAGTATGCATGTTATATTTTATTCCGGTCTATTCTTTTGTATATAGGATAGCGACTACACAACAGAGTTAGGAACGCTTTCAGCGTCGTGGGATCACTTCAGTGACTTTCAATCTGGTGTAAGTCACTACTCAGTTGCTTTTGGGACACTGAAAGGAGACTCTGACGTATCTGATTTTCAAAACGTAGGCTTAGCAACAGGTAATACTATGAGTTTGCTTTTCTTTTTTCCGTTTCTAAACTTGCCTTTAGACATTCAACTTCACGGCTTGCCTTTAGTTCCTGGGATAAGATATTTTGCAACCATTGAGGCGTGCAATGGGGCAAATATGTGCCTGCATAGTTTCTCCGACGGAGTCATCGTTGATCCCTCTCCTCCTCTTCTCGGTGTCGTCTGGGATGGCCTTGACATTGAAGACGTACAGTTTCAAGGAACAGAGTGAGACATTGCGCTTTACTCTAGTTCTTTAAGTCAATGGTAATTTTTCTTTTTAGCGCTTTTGTTGGTGGAAAGTGGTTTGGTTTTCAAGATCCTCACTCGGGCATTGCTTACTTTAGGTGGTGCGTAGGCACAAATGTTGGCACTAGCGATATTGTTTCCTGGACGAAAACATTTGCTAAAGAGGGAGTCGGAATTAAAACAGGGCCCGAAAACGTACCAGAAAACCGCATGTTGTACACTTCAGTCAAGGCTTATAACCCAGCTGGCCTGTGGTCAGCCGCTTCTTCAGATGGATACATTGTTGACAAACAGCCTCCCAAAGTTGTTGATAAAGCCAGAATTGTGCCACACTGGGGATCATTGAATCGCGGCACTCAAATAAGCCCTTCATTTCTCACTGCAAGTTGGAATTTTTCTACTTCTAGCAGATCGCCTGTGACAGAGCACATTGTAAGTTTCCACACGGATCGCAACGCTACTGAGGCGCACGAACCATTGATTCTTGGGAGCCAAAATTCAGCGACGTTTACAAATTTGGCTTTGGAAGATGGCTTTCTATACTACGTAACTGTGACAGCCTGCAGTAAAACTCGCCTCTGCACTCAAAGCACATCAGATCCAGTTCTGATTGACTCTTCGATACCTCACTCAGGAAGATTTCTCGATTCGCTACGCTTGGAGAAGCTAAATAACGTTCAGAATGTTTTTGCTTCATGGGTAGGATTCGTTGACAGTCACTCTGGCATTAAAAGCTACGTTTTGTCTGTTGGCGATTATTACAGCGGCTACAATTTGGCATCAAATGTTTCTTTTCGCCATCTTGGCGGTCCTGACTCGATTCAAGAAGCTTACATTCCTATCAGCAAAATGGTGTCCGTAAACGGCAGACTTTACATTTCTTTGTGGGCTATAAATGGTGCAGGCCTCAAGAGTGAACAGGTTCAAGTTAGCGCTTTGGCTAATAATGAATTTCTTTCAATCGAATATCACTCTTGCCCTGTGGAAAGCTGCAAGGGAGAATGCACTTGTTCAATCTTATGCAAAATTCCAGCGAATCTGACTTGCTCCAAGATACCTGATTTACCAAATGCCACTGTTCAAGTTTATGACTCTCTAGACTATGAACAAACAAGCAATTATCAAGCTTTGAACTCGGCTTTGTTCGGCTCTTGGAAGGTGTCTAATGCAAGTTCTTTTCGTCGATACCAATTCAGCGCAGGTACACAAGAAGGACCGGGATATCATGTCTTCGATTTCTCCCGTGATGAAATTTGGCACGAGGCCGGATATTCTACAAAAGCTATTATCCCTCTAAAGCCACCTAGGCAGTTAGGTCATCGATACGCCTATTTCTTCTTCGTTCGCGCGTGGTACAACAGTACTCATTACGTCATTTTCCAGTCGCCCGGCGTGACAGTCGATATGTCTCCACCTTCAACGGCACGTGCAGTGCTAGACGTTAATCCAAACGTTGAAGGCGATGCGGATTTCACAACCAACGCCACTCATTTAGCCGTAAGCTGGAAGCAATCTTTTTCTGATTTCCAGTCCGGTATGGATTATTTTCGTTGCGGAATTGGCTCGGTTGCTAAAGGTAGGCATATCAGTGAATTTAGTGGGTTCTGGCACCAATAGATTTTCTATCTATATAGGTGACGATGTGTTTGCATTTCATACCCTGCGACCTGACGTTGAAAAGTTTGAGAAGTCTTTTTTGCCAGACACGCTTCGCGCTGGTTTACGTTATTTTGGAACCGTTCAAGCGGTTAATAGGGTCGGTCTTGCGACAGCTCGCTCGACTGACGGCATTTTGATTGACGTGGAAAAGCCTTTAGGTGGCGTTGTTTACGACGGTGATCAAAAAGGTGACATCGAATTTCAAAGTTCGACGTCTGAGATTGTCTGCACATGGCACGGATTCTTTGATCGCCATTCATTTATTGATTATTACGATGTTGGTTTTACCGCTTCAAAAGTCAATGTCTCTTTTGAAAGAGCCGGTCTTTCCCTCGTTAGAAGAAGCACTAACATGACTCTGGTTCACGGTCAAAGGTATTATGCTGTAGTGAAAGCAGTTGATGCAGCAGGATTGAGTTCCAATCCTGTTTTCTCTAATGGCGTTTTAGTTGACGTTACTCCTCCAAGAATTGACCGCTGCGAGCAATTTGGCGACAATATTCTGAGCAACGTTACTCAAATAGCCATGTCACCAAGAATCAGCGAAGCAAACAAATGGTCTGTTGTTCATGGCAAGGTCACTCTATCACCAGATTCCGAGTCTATCTTTCTTTCTGGAGAAATCAGACACAGTGTCTCTTTGAAAGCGTTTACAACCTATGAGCTTCTAATCACAGCTAAAGGACTTGGGCCAAGGCACTCTCAACACGTTCACTTAATGGCTCCTGGAATCAGCCAGAGCATTTGGATCGACAAGCGGGGAGGCAGTGGAAGGTAGATCAGTGCATTTAGATTGGTGTTATAGTTTGAACATCATTAATTAATCAAATTTTAGGTACAAGTTTTTTTTCACGTCTACTAGCATAACAGATGGTTACCTAGTTCTAAGCGCAAAAGCTACTTCGGCGAACTTACTGCAAATTTTCTTAGTGGAACTTGCTGCGTGCTCTTTCAATGCTACTAACGTTAGCTCCGGATTTTACGGTAGTCTTTATTATTCTAATTCGGCACCTTTGGACTTTCACTGGTCAATGACCGATTTGGAAAGCTTTCTAAGGAACTATCAGTGGTCTGCCGGCACAGTCGTTGGAGGGCAGCAACTGGTTTCTTTTACGTCAACGGGAACCGCCTCTGCTGTTAGACACCATCACCTTACAGTTCAACACGGCACGAAATTTTACATTTCAATTCTCGGAACTAATTCTGCTGGTTTATCAACTATTATTCACTCACCAGAAATTACTGCCGATTTTACTGCACCTAAACTAGAACTGCGACTCTCTATTGACGGCGTTACAAACACAGTCTCTTTAGATTGGCTTGGTACACATGACGATGAAAGTGGGATTGATTTTTGCGAATGGGGAATAGGTAAATATTCATCACAATTTTTACATACTAATGTATCTACGTTTGTGTTTGTGTTTGTAGGAAGTATGCCGCTAACTGACAATTTGGTGTCATCGACTAGGGCGCTCATAGGAGCTACTTCGGCTTCTGCTACCGTTATGTCCCTGACAGATGGCGATGACGTTTACGGGTTCGTTCGTTGCAGTAACTTAGCAAGGTTGACGTCGGAATTATCGACATTTGCCACTGTCGTCCAGGACCCACCTTCGTCCAAGAAAGCCTATTTGCGACTGGAAAATTTTTACGCTACTTATCGTAAAACATTAAATGGTTTTCAAGCCGACCCAGGTCAACTTCACTTTTCGTGGGGAGGATTTCACGATTCTTCAGGCATTGCTTATTACGAGTTCAGCGTCAACGGAAGCGATTTGTCAAGCGACTGGACTCCAACTGGTTTGCACACAAGCACGGCTTTGAAAGATCTAAATATGACCTCAGGAACGGAGTACAACGTGTCTGTTCGAGCTGTGAACAAAGCTAATATCAAAAGCAGCATTTTATCGAAGTCAATCACCATTCTGACGAATAAGCCCAAAGTCACCGGTAAGAAAGATTTCGTAAGAATATTTTGATTACATGGATTTTTACTAAGGGATACCGAAGGGCAAATGGGTGGATGGAAAAGACGTTGAAATCTTTTGGGGCGGCTGTTTTGGGCAGGAGCCAAGCAGTTTATCACATGATCTCGTATACGAGCTATCCGTCGGATCAGCGGAAGGAACTGCCAACATTGTTCAGTGGATTGAACTTTACTCTACGAGCTACAGGATTCCATTCAGTAGCGTCAATGGTTTGCAGCAGCTGTTTGTTACAGTTACTGGAATCAATGCGGCAGGATTGTCCAGCACCAGCAAAGGAGTTATTTCAAGATACCAGTAGACGTCTTTCTGTGTTGTTTGTGTATGTATAGACGGGAGTTCATGTACGCGTAGGTGTAGCGACTCGTTCATTGGTACGTTTCTATCACGTGATTTTGCTTTTTAGAAGTCTGATCGTCGGCGACCGTCTCGTGGATTCTGCATCGTTGGATGTCTTCTCTTAGAGCAACAGCGGTCTTTGTTGCTCTTCTACTTCGCTCGACTTCAGGGGACTCCCATCAGGGTACCCAAGCCGGAAAAGTTCAGCTCACCTTCGAATACGATTCAGCAAGCGACGTTTCTGGAGGCGAAAAGCTCGATTTGAAGGCAAAGGTAATGCATAGATTGTAGTTGCAGCTCCTGCACGGCGCGTTTTAGTCTCGTTTGTCGAGTTTACATGACGCTGGCGCACGCGAGCACCTGCCCCTCCCCCGGCCGTCGCACGAGCGTTACCTTTTCTTCCCAGCAGTCCCAAACAAAAACGAATTTTTGCATTTCTCAAGTTCTGTACATTAGTGTAAATGAAAACACGAGAAGCATTTGAAATCTTAATTATTGCAGAATGTACGTATTTGCTTTTCGTTTTCAGTTTCACGTCGTGTGTGAAAGCGACGAATCGATAGAGAAAGTTTGCTCGCTCACCGTCGATGAAGTTGTCCTGTTCTCGCCTAAAGCTTCAGGTATTGAGTATGCGTAGGAGTTGGCGGAAGGGGCGTCATGCATTCCCGTGTTTGTTCGCCCAGTTACTCTGACCTATGGCCTGCCGTTGCAATCAGAGCGCGTAATTGACATGTCAAAACGGTACTTACTTTAGTTCAAATGTTCTGTCAACTTCATATATACTTAATTAATCCGTTTTATAATTAAGATTTCTTTACCGTTTATCTTCGTTGGGACACGTTCTTGCCGTCTTCTATCCTGAGCAGGAAAAGACGGATATTCTTGCCATGAAGAAAGCTTTTCTAAGCCTAATCACCGCTAGACTTGAGGTTTGGGGTATCTTTCTTTCGAGTTTCATTTTCTAATTTTCATTCTTAATTGAAAGCCTCTTTCCGCCTATCGCGTCATTGAAACAGATAACATTGGTGAGTTTTACCTCAACTATTTATTTATTAGTTCTATGAAGTCTTTGGATTTTTTAGGGCGTCACCTGACATTGTATCGCGTTCTTGGTGAAAAAGACGGGGTTTTTAAGTATGACAGAGTGAAGCACTTCGACCGAGACACCGACACAACGTCGCAATGGCACCAAAGAGTAGGAGTTTCTTTTGAAAAGTGCAGTCATCAATTCTTCTCGTCTCTCTAGAAAATTCATTACGATTCTGGCAAAAAGGCAATAATTTATTCTGATGTTAAGGAGAAAATTTACGTTCCGGACAAAACTTCAATGTCCGCTGATTTTCCTGAAGATACGTTTGAAGGGGACGAAGAAGGAGGTAACGAATAATTCAGCTTTTCTGCTGCGTTTTAGCTATTCGTACTTTTTTAGATTTACCCTCTTTTTTCGCCTCGTCTCAGTCTGTAGTTCGCTTGCTTCACGCAAAGAACGTCGTTGTTAAAGAAACAGAGTTTTCAATGGCCAGTCTCGTCAGAAGCACCCTTGCTACGAACGTAAATCTCCAAAGCTCACTCTTTTTTTAAGTATGTATGTACTTCTATTGGCAGACTAAGCGCGATTACGTCCACTCTGCTGATTACAAAAGCAAGATAAAAGAAGCGGTGTCTTGCATGGCTAATCAATCGTCTGGTACGCGGAAACCTTATCTACAAGTTTAATGTCAATGTCATATTTACTCTGTAGAGTCTCGAACCTATCGGCAATGCTATGGCCAACTCTATGATGTGTTGCACGAACTTCCGCTCAGAAATTTAGAAGAGGTGTCTCGACGGTTTTTTGACTCTCGTCATCTGTTTCAGCCGAATTCGTCGACCGTGGCCTTCTTTGAAAGTTTCATGGGAATCGTCATCATCGAAGGTGGCCGGTTTCTTGATCTGCTACTTCGTCAAATTCTCTCTTTTGAGAGATTGAACTGCGACTTGTTACGCCGAGCACTGCAGTCGCTCTTTCTCATTCAGCGCCCTTCTCCCGTAAGCTGCAAATTTTTTTGTAACGTAGTTTTTATGACGTTTCTCTTTGGGCATAGGATCTTCTCGAGTACGTAAGACGACTGGCCTTCGATAAAAGTTCTTCACCAGGTTTGCATTCATTGAAGAAATCCTGAGAAACGAGATAACTCGTTCTTTAGACGGAATCGGAACATGTAATGCATCTGACACTGCTCAACTTCTTCTCGGTTCGCTAGCTAATAGTATAAGAAAGTTTCATCCTTCTTTGGCCGATGGCGTGGTGGAGCAGCTAGAAAACTCGCTCGATGAAGGTAAACTCCGATGACCAAGCATGTTGACAGGCTTAGACTGATCCTAATTGTTAAAACTAAACTAAAATAAATTGTATTCCTTAAAGTTTGTTTACTTTGTAGGTGGACATGAAGAGGTGCACCGAATCGAGCGCTCTGCAGACGAGACGCTGTATCATCAGGATTGGCACGAGCATCAATACGGTAAAATGCGCCTAATTCACAGCCTCGGCAACGCAGCTGCTCCTCGATCCCGGAACGTTCTCATTTCCTACCTCAACAAATCGAGCTCGTTGTCAATACTAAAGCGGGCCGCAGCTCATGCCTTGGGCCAATTCAGGTGCTCAGAGGTATGAATATCATAGTTGACGCAGCTTCCATCATAATTGATAAATTAATTATTATTATTAAGTCTGCTAATGCGTTGTTGGCTGCTATTGAATTAGAGGACAACTACTCGGTGCACTTGGAAGCTCTTCGTTCATATTTTGGACACGAAAAGAGAAATAATGTGTCGCTTAGCAAATCTTTGGCTCGCAGGTTAGAGCCTATTATTTATCGGAAGTAAGTGTTTATGATTTTTAAATAGGAAAAGCGAGTCTTCGAAACGATCGCGTCGATCCGATTCACTTCTTTCGTTTTCTCTTGAAATTCCTACTTTGTCTTGGAAGAGGTCAGTTGGCTCGTCGAAGCTAGGTGCGTCTTTTGGACTCCATTTTGAGAATAAGTTAGCCTTGGATCTTGGTAAGACATGATGTCTTTTGTTCTTTGTTGTAGCGTTTGTTTTGGCTTATATCTAAAGGTTTACTAACAACGGATTTTAACGGAATTTTCCATGACGAGATAGGAGTGAAGGTTCATCTCGGAATCATTGGCAAGCACTTTGACATTTTTCGTTTGAGAGCGTGTTTTCGGGGTCATCTGTCTCTCGACATCAATGCTTTAAAGGTTACATTTTTATCGAAGTTTATTTGTAATTTTACCTTTTTTGTAGGATTTTGATTTTGAAAAATACGAGGCACTGCTAGAGGATTTCGAAGAACTTGCTTCGGAATTGCCTATTCTACTAGATGGTATTACTCTTTCCCTTCAAGATTTCGTCTGCGAAGACTGCTTGGAGAACGTTTTCACTGACTTCTCTAAATTCTTTGAAGGCGTCCCAGATACTTTGATTGATATATGGCACTCGGCAGATGACGCCGGTAAGCGGTTGTTCCAGTTTTCTACCTTGCCGTCGACACAGCAAGCGGCGTCATTGGTGCAAAATGTTGATCGACTTTTGTATAATATTACGAGTGAATTTTCATCGCAGTATGGGGTGAGTACTTGACGTCTGTCTGTTGATAGATTTTTCGATAAGTTGAAGGCAAAGTATAAATTGGTAAATCTATGCAGTTGGCCCTCATCCAAACCCAAATTATACGTTTAATGAGTGAAGTCCTGTCCTTTGGTTTCACTAGCCATTAATCCAATTTTCTTGCGAGAAGGTAAACTTTGTCCTTTTTGATTGTTTTGAACTTTTGCTCTCTGGGCAATCAGAGACTTATCTCGCATACGCATTTAAGCTTTTTTGATAAAAAATCGTCAAGTGTTTCAATGGCCCAACCATTTTTTTTCTGCACTTTGATTTGCTATTTTGTTAGCTGGAAACTATAATTTATAATTATGCGAGTTTGTTTAGGTGCTTAGCGAACTTGTCATGGTGAAAATGCCGTATTCTGCCTCGTCAATACGCAACTCGCTCGAAGTCTTTGCTGATGCGTTAGGCACGATGTACGACGCACCGCTTCAGTCGATATCTGCAGGCGAACAAGTGGTGAAAAAGTAAGAGCAGCCTATTTTTCTTGAATTGTGCAACGTTTCAATAATTCCATCCTATAGAATTTCTAGTTCTTTGGCAATTATGCATTCGGCTAAAGAAACTTTGTTTTTTGCCATAGGTAAAAGCTCTATTGATTGAGTATTAGCTGATCAGCTCCCGTTCTGTATTTAGGAAGCAGTTCCAACTGGTCTATTGCTCATGATACGTCGGTTGATTATTTGCAGTCTGCTCATTCATACATCAGAGTGCTGAAAGCGCATCAACTTCAGTTAGGTGTGTCTCCTCCAGACGTTGCCACTCCGGTGAGAAAGTGAAATAGAATTTTCAGATTTTTCTATTTAGCTTGTTTAATTTAATTAAGGACGGTCGTGAACGTTTTATCGTCAATGAAACGATTCATTCCCTAATTCGAGCCGTTGACTCTTTGGAATCTCTTCGCGATCTGTCAGTGCTTCTTATGAGCGCATTTGACACTACTTCCGGAAAAATTTCAGGTGTCGAGACGGCCTACGGGATGTTAAGAAAAGAGTGAGCTTTCTTTTTTTCGAGACTATTCGCTTACCTCCTTATTGTATAATAGTTTCGAAAAGTTAAGAAATGTCGTTTGGAATATTTTTGGTCCCATGTTTCACGTGGACTTTCCGCGACTCATGCGAAAGTGCGACTCGGATAGCGTCTGCAAGTGGTGTGGAAGTTTTCCGACGAAGGGTCGGAATGGGCAAGAAGACGGAATCGATCTTCTCACCAAATTCAACGATTCGGTAGGTATAGATTATAATTTGGCTTGAGGCGTTGCAGGCAAAAGTCTTTTTGTCTAGGTGGTGTCGCCGTTTGAGGGTACTGCCATTATTTCCGGTCCTAATCAGATATCTGTAACCGGAACAACAGGGCTATTTCGAGGCAAAACGGCTGTCATCACCGGTCTAGTTTGCGATCGGTACTTTACAAAGGAACGATCTGTATCATCAGGTCAAGTTCTTGGCCACGTGTCCGATAGCCCTTGTCAGTTAAAGACCATTCATGTCGCCATTAAGCGCGAAAGCTGTGACGGCGTAATGCACGTCGTTGATCCGAGCCCCTATCTTAATTTTCCGTTAACGCCACCCCTGAAATGGGTTCAAGATTGCAGCGAGTTTAAACTAGTTCTACTAGGCAAGACGTTCGACGCTGGACAATTAGGAAAAGGGGCTCTAAAATTGGTGAAGCGTTTAAGGAAATACTCGTCTCGTACGAAAAGCAACTATGATGATGATGATGATGATAATGATGATGGGAGAAAGCGTAGCGTTTCCGAGACGTTACAGTTATACAAACAAAAAGTTAAATCGGCGGCGAGAAAGGGTGCAAGGACCTTGAAACGTTTCTTCAAAAGTCCTAAAGAATCGCTCAAGAATGGGCTTGCAAACGTAAAGTCTTCCATTGGATCTTCGTTGGAAAGTTGGAAAATGAGTTTCAAATCAAAGCCCGTCATTGAAACAGAAGTCGTCATTGACTGGGATTCTATCGATTTTTCTGGGTTTGGTAAAGACGAAGCGTCGAGGGAAGAAAGACGCGTGAGAAACGCTCTCGACTCTGCCAGAGACGCACTAAGCACGTGAGTAGATACGTTTCGAAATTTTCAAAATTTCACTGTCCTTTGCAGGTCGTCGTTGTCGTCGATACCCAATTATCAACTCGGCTTCCAATTTTCACCGTTGATTTCAAAAAACCTCTCTTCGGTTCGATTTTTTATTCAAACGCTAAGAGCTGCAAATTTGATGTCGGAAGCACGCTTGCTTGACGACGTCGTCAGCAGACTGCTAAGCGCTGCAAACGGACTGACTTCACTGTGCCAGAGTCCATCGTTGCTCACGGATGTCACATTGAAAGCGCTTCGCATGAGACAAGGATACACCGGTAGCAATGAGACTTACGAAGATGCACTCGGACGTCTTTTTGATCCTCCATCGAAAAGTAACTAAATAATTTAGGTATTTCTTGTACGGTATGTTTTTTCTTTAGTGTGTTTGTTTAATCAAGCTATTGCCTATGGCGGTAAACAGTACTGCTTTTACGCCGACGACTGCTCAAGCGTTTGGTGCTGTTTTCCTCTCACTAACCTGGTATGGGTAAAGTACGTCAGTGCTGGAATCGCTTACAGCAAATGCACGAATAAAATTGTTGTTACGTTTGGTTCTTGGACAGGACAGTATGATACTGTTGGTAAGATATAGTTTAATCACTCTGAGATATTGGGACTTTTTTGTAAATTTATATGTAGGTGCGCTTTATGCTGCTACAGTTTCGAATCTGTTTAACGACGACTTCAAAGTTACTCTTTCAATAAAAGTCGCTCAAGTTGATCAATTCAGTTTTTCTGTTACTCTCAACGGATCAGCGTGTTCTTCCAAGCTCCTAGCTTGTTCGTCACTTCAGTTTTTTAGGCGAGCTTTTTTCAACTCGACGTTCATTCAATGTAGATCAGGTTAGTTATTAGCAAAACAAAGTATCTTTCTTTAGTAATATGTCAACATGGCTTTAATTGCGTATCTATTATAGGCAGTCAAAGCGATATCTTATCTCGCGATATCGTACTCGATCTAACGTTGGCTGAGTTCCAACAAAAGCTAGTACAATATTCGGTTTCAGATTTTGTTTTGCATTTGCAAAGCTACATTTCGAACGCTTTATTGTTTCAGGTGTGTAAAAGAACGCTCTTTTCGCTCCTATTGGTTTAATTTTACGTGTAGCTTGTTGAAATGGAAAACTTTCGTATGCCATCGGTCAAAACGGAGTTTCCCAGTCAGGTCGATTTTTGTAAATCGTTTGAGACGAGACTGGCGTTTCCTCTGAGATCGGCATTTGTTTTAAGAATTGAAAGGCGTTTCGGACCTGTTGTAGTCACTTTTAGTAAGAGCTCGGAATGCATGCGCCTATCCTGCTATGCGAATGTAAAACTTTTTTCAGCTTTTGGAGTGAGGCTCACGTTCGGTATAGGCCTGCGTCTTAGATCCTGCTTCCTTTCCATGAAAAATACGGTACTGCCTTTATTTTTGCCGTAGATTTATTCTTTTTTAAGTTTAGTTTTAATTAGCTTTCGATTGGGCCTACAGTTGTTGTTGAAGCCTACGGCGGAGTCAGCATCGGATTGCTAGTATTTCACATTGGATTAACAGTCCGAGGAGAGATACTGAATACCTTTTTTCCCTTGAGTCTCAGTTGCAGTTTTTCTAAAGTTCCTCTTTCTGTTGGGTGAGTGCTTACGCGTAACTTTTAGTGTTCTCTACTTTGTTTGTAAATTATTCGATTTGCTTTGTAACAGTAATTTCTAAAATTGATTTTCTTTAGAACGAGTCTCGATGTCGAAATGGTACCGTTTGCTGTGTCAATCTGGGTTGAAGTGTCAATCGGAATTGGACCATTCTTCGCCGTCGTCTTCGAAAGCCGCCTATGGAGCTACAGTGCTCGTCCAATTAAATCAAACATTTTCGCCATCAATAAGAAACAGTCGGGCTCCTCACCGCCTCTTTTTCACCCGCCCGACCCCAACTGCAATCGCCAGTGTCGAGTCGATCAATTGGCCTCTCGCTCGCCGACAGATCCCGCAGTCGAAGTCGAAGTGGCCGTCGACGACGACTCAAGTGACACCAAACTCTCCTTCAGCGTCGGAACGTATAAGGGCGGCAACGACGTTATAAAAGAAGCGGCAATGGGCGGCCACGTCGAGGCGTTCACCACCCGTCTGCCATCAGGTATCCCTCTCTATTTCAGCGTCAACGCAACGGACAGAGATCGGCAGTCGAGTTTTGCTCATTGCACGCTTCCGACGTACGACGTAACGCTTCCTAACGGTCGCATCACGCCTCGTTTTCAAATCTCGAGCAATCCGTCGACTATTCTTGCCGACGTGTCCGTTCGCGACGACTCGGCGCTCGTCGTCCACAGCGTCGCTTCGATCGGACTTACAGCCGGTCATTCGGAAGCCCAACCGTGGGAAAGTCTCCTTTTCGACGCGGCAGACGCCGTTTCGTCGCCCATAGACGACGCTCTCAATCATTTCGGTTCGCCGCAGCCTGGCCGTCTCGACGCCTCTCCGGTTGGCGTTAAGAACTTCTACGCTGTTTCAGATTGCGCCAAGTTTTGTCTTGGCTTTACCGTTCGCTGTCTGTCGTTCGATTATCACTATCGCACTTATGAATGTATCGTCTATGCGGCTATCGTGGGTCACGGCGTTCATCTTCTTTCGTCTGATTATTTTCATAATTTTGAACGGGTTGGTGTCGGCTACGACAGTTTCTTTCAAACGCGCGACGTAGAGTTGCGACACAATCACGTCTACTACGTCAATGTCATATCGGAGAACGTTCTTGGCTACACGGCTCTGTTCACGGCGAAAGGAATTCTCGTCGATTTTACGCCTCCCGAACCTGGTCTTATACTCAATGCATCGATTGATATGATTTTAGCTGACGGATGCAATGCTTCGGTTGCACAAGTATGCGAGGAGACTACGCCGAGACCTAATCACCGGTAAAGTCGAATCGAGTGTCCGACTAGTATATGATTTCTGTTTTAGAATTATTCATGATGGACCTGGTTCTAAGACTATTTTCAATGGATTTTTTCCTTTCGTTGATATGCTCTATACTACTCACAACAACTACATAGCTTGTACGTGATTTCATAAATCGACGGTGCTTTGTCCATTATTATTCCTTTTTAGGTAATTTTCACGGTTTTCATGACAATGAAACTGGCATCGGCAACTACACTTGGGCGGTTGGACGCAAAATGAGAAACGATGACGTCATTTCGTTTCGTGACCCGCATCGCCACCATTTCAGCCAGCAGAGTTGGACGAACTCTGCGTTTGATTTTGTGTCGCCTCTTCTCTCTGACGGCTTCTACTTCATCACCGTTCAAGCTTTAAACACGATTAAATTCGGTGGTTCGTTGGTGACAAGTGTCGTTCACACGACACCGTACGCAGTGGATACTAATCCACCTGTTATCTACGACATTCAGTTTGAACTTCATCCCGTTTTAGACCGATTCACAATTACTTACAATGCCAGGTAGCCTTGTTATTTTATACGTCTTTCATTTATTTATTTATTCTTTTCTTAGTGACGCAACGTCGGGCATCAAAGAGGTAGATGTCGGAATGGGTAGGACTATATACGACACTGACTTGCGCGCTTGGTCTCGACACGGCCACGCAGCGGTGGGAAAGATTACCTTTGATGTTGACATTCAGCCCGGAGTTCCAGCGTGGGTCAGGCTGCGAGCCATAGACAGAGGTAAAGTGCCTGTCTATATCTTTTTTTCTGGGTTGGACCGTAATTTCTTAGTTGATCTCTGGACGTCTGGTCACTCACCCGACGTCTTCGTGTTTGATAATACTCCACCGCATGCAGGGCACGTTAACGATGGACCGCCTCACGGGCACGATCTACAGTTCTCCTCCGTTCTGAATGGATCGCTTTGTGTCAATTGGGATCACTTTTATGATCCAGAAAGTGGCATTTCATGTCGCTCTCTAGGCGGCGTAGGCAGAGAACCTGAAGCATACGACGTCGTTCCTCCAACGCCTATTGATTATTGCGACCTGAGCGCTTGTTTGGACGTTTCTCTTCTCGTACACAACACAACTTATTTCATTACGCTAACGGTTTTCAACCAAGCAACTCGCAAACTCAACACATCTGCAACATCAAATGGAGGTGAGTTGAGAAATATAGATTTTTCTCTTCTCGTACCAATTTATGGTTTCTAGTTTTAATCGATCACACACCCCCGCTAGCTGGTCTGGTCAAAGATGGTCGCTTTCTTGGATACGACTTGAACTTCTCTGGCGACGACAGTGCCGTTTATTGCAATTGGGATGGATTCCTTGATCCTGAGTCTCACATATCAGCGTTCTACGTGCAGTCGATAATCAACGGGTATACGTTTCCTAGACAGAGCAGCAACTCTTTTGAAACCTACGCTGATGTGAGGAACTCAGTTGACAACGGAGATCGTGTCGAGTCCGTCGTCATAGCAGTCAACGGTGCCGGTCTCGAAACTAGAAACGTAACCGACGGCTATCTTATTGACACTTCACCTCCTCTTCTGCGTAGCATTGGTTACACGACGCCGTTGCAATACCGCTCTGATAAGGACTCGATTAGTGCTTATTGGTCTTATGAGGATCCTGAATCAGGCATCATGCGCTACGACGTCGCCATTCGTGTAATCAAGCGCGGAGTCGACGTGACCGTTTTTCCTCGTGGCACCAACTGGGATGAAATCTATAATCCAAGCAATTTTGTGCAGTATAGTCAGTCTGGCTTGGATCTCGAGGATGGAAAAACGTACAAAATTACCGTCAAGGCTGTCAATCGTGCAAATCTCATAAGCGTCCACGAGACAGAACCGTTTACGGTGGACTCGTCGCCTCCTGTTGTTTCGTTTGTTCTTGTTGGATCGTTGGATCCTTCCGAGGACGAGAACATTGAGGCAACCAAGGGTTGGGTTGTCCAAACGAGTCGCGATGGCATTCTCTCCAATTGGGCTGGTATTGATCCTCACAGCGGTATTGACTTTTATTACGTTGCTGTAGGAACGAGTCCAAATGCGACTGACGTGAGTCACGGATGGAGGATCATGACTTCTGCAACGAAGAGTGCTTACCTAGACAATCTGTCTCTCAACAGAACAAATGAACAATCTGAGCTCCCGTTGTATTACGTTTCTGTGGTGGCTGTCAACAAAGCCGGTCTGCAATCTCCTCCCCAAGTTTCAAAACCAATATTTGTTGAAGTTGGTGACGTCAGTGGTTTTGTGAGCGACGGAGACGAACCAGATAGCGGAGGCTTTCAGCGTCACGGCTTTGCGGTTACGACAAGATTTTTCGGGTTTGAAAGCGAGCGATGCGGAGGTTTAGCAGACTTTGCATGGGCCGTTGGAACTCGACGTTTTTCGAGCGACGTGATGTTGTTTACTTCCGAAGGAATTGTCGTGGGAGAAGACGGAAGTGGACACGCTCAAATACCTATTCGGATTGAGAGCGGTGAAACGGTTTATTCCACGGTTCGAGCACGAACGCGTTGTGACGACGGTTTCGTTGAGGCGACGTCGAACGGAATAACGATTGACGAAGAAGAGCCTTTGGTTGTGCTTAAATACAATAGCACTGTCTTTGTTATTGAGACAGAGTTTGAGCCCATCACTCAAAGTGGAGAAAGTGGGAGCACAAGTGCAAGTGGAAGTGGCAGCGGAAGTGCAAGTGGAAGTCCCAGTGAAAGTGCAAGTGGAAGAGCGTCTGTCGAAGAGCCGACGGTCGTAACTGAGTATAATCGAGGTCAGAGTATCGGTGATAGTGGTCAAATCTACGTTGTATCCTCTGATTTGGTTCAAATTTCGTGGCAAGGCAACGACACTGGGAGTGCAGTTCTAGGATACAACTTAACTACCGAGTCGTTTCCCGAAAATTCTATTCAAGTTCTGTTGCCAAGGGGAGAACGAACTTTTGAGGAGAGTTTCTCTTCGCCTCTCATTCTTGTTTCTGATGGAAGTCCAACTTACTTTTCTGTCATTGCCTCCGACAACGTCGGGCATCGATCAATGGCTGTCATTGGTGCAATCACTGTCGACTCGACTCCTCCGTCCAAAGGAGAGCTTCACTGTCCTTTAGCTATTCCCTCTTCTTCTCAGGTCAAGTTTGAATGCTGCTGGGCTTCTGTTTACGACGAAGAAAGTGGCATATCCATATACCGCGTCATGGTCGGCGATTTTCTCGGATCTTCAAAGTACTTCGGTCCGTTTGATGTTCCGCTCTCTGCGAGCTGCTTTGATTTTGAGTTCTCCTTGTCGACGTTTTACAGTTATTACGTTGTCACTTTGGAGGCGTATAACCTAGTAGGACTCAAAATGTCTTTGGAGGCGACTGTTCGCGTTGCGACAAGCCTACCTCGTCCCGATAGGGTGGAACTAATCAGTGAAGCGTTTTACTTTAAATCTGGATTGTTTGAGAGCAAACTGAGCGCTCCTGTATGTCAAAAGTCTCAAGTCGTCTTTCACGTAAAATGGACAAATTTCACCTCTGATCTTGTTCCTATTCGAGAGTAAGCTTATTGTTTTAGGGCAGTTGTTTTCTTGTAAATGTTTTGTTTTTTTTAATAGGTACCAAATTGGCTTAGGAACTTCAGAAGGAGCTGCAGACCTTTACTCCTTTCGATCTGTTAGCCTTGCCAACACAGCATCAATTTCTCACTTAGCAGTATACCCCGGTACGACAATTTTTGCGACTGTGAAAGCATTTGATATAGCTGGTCTGTACTCGGTGAAATCGTCAAACGGACTTGTGATTGCTCACTCTACTACGATAAATGTGTGGGATGGACTGGGCGTCGACGACATTGACTTTCAGCAGTCATTGACCGTCATATCAGCATCGTGGCGAATTGACGACTTCTGTCCGCCTACTTATCTTCAGTGGTTGATTCGTCGCATCGACGAATCGTTTGTCACAGATAAGGCTAATCTATCTTCTTTGTCACTTTCTGCTTCGTGGCCCAATCTAAACCTGGAGGATGGAAAAACGTATTATGTCATTATTTTTGTGCAAAACGCTATGGGCTTTTGGACAACTTCGCGATCTAATGGTGTTACGTCCGATTCTCGTCTTCCGTTGCCCAGTAGAGTTTTTGACGGAAACTACCTCGGCATTGATTTGAATTATCAAGCGTCTACCTCTGTCATCAAAGCCAATTGGGAGCTTCTTAACACCTCATCTAGCCTTAAAGACTGGACACTGTTTCCAGTCAGATACGAAGCTGCACTTGCTAATGATCTTCAGTTATTGGAAACCAGACGCAACGTCGTTCCTTTTACGGACGTTGGACCTAATTTCTCAGCGGTGTTCAGAAATTTGTCGCTCTCTCCTTATCAGCAGTATTTTGTCATCGTGAGAGCAACTAGCAGAACGGGAGCTTCAGTCGAGAGTAACTCCAACGGAATTTACGTTGGATTTGGACCTGAGCTTCTTCGAGGAGGAAAGATCGTCGTGCCGTCATACGTCAGAAACGGTTCATTTTCTTTTCAGTTTTCAGATTTCAATTCAGATCCGCCTATTTGGTTTTACGAATTCAAGCTCTCAAAGAGCTTTAGTAACGAATCAACTTGCTTAACGTCACTGCCCAATAGTACTTTTACAGAGGCAAACGTTGCTAAGAACTTTCGATTGGATTATTTCTTCAACGTTGGCAATAACGTTAATTTGAAGTTTGAAGGACTTCCTCTGCAGCATAGCACTCGCTATCACATTACCGTCAGAGCAACAAACGAGGCTATGCACTGCAAAGTAATCACGTCGTCGTTTCTCGTCGACCGAACACCTCCTGAAGCAGTCAACATTTCGGTTGGGCAACAATACGGCTCTGTTATTTATGTCTCATCGAAAGAGTCGCTTTCTGCTAGTTGGACGTTTTTCCCTGACTTTGAGAGCGGCGTGAAAGATTTCAAAGTGGGACTTCAAAAATTAGTATCTTGCGATTCCAACGTTTCTGATACTGACGTTGTAGTTGACTTCATTTCAATCGGAAACGAAACCAGCTACACTTTCTCAAATTTGTATTTGCTTCCTGGCGTTGCTTACGTAGTCAAAGTGATCGTTCAGAATCGAGCCGGATTCTTTTCCCGCTCTCAAACAGATCCCATTTTTGTCGACGTTTCGCCTCCTGTGGTTGGATTTGTGAGTGACGGGCTGCAATGGGGAAACGATGTCAAATTCCAGTCATCCCTCGCTCAACTTGGCGGTTCTATTATGGTGGGAAAGCCAGCAGTCGCCTGCAGGCAACAAGCATTCAATTTCACAAAGAAACAAGACGGCAAGAAGTGGAAAACGTTTGACTTGAGCAGGCTACTCATTGGCTCGTCAGCTGTTCCGTCTATCTTCACTTACGATCCGAGTCAAGTTTATTTTTCAAACGATGGTTTGCACTTCGGTTTCACTCGTGATTTGGTAGCGCGAACACTGCTGTCTGCTTCCACGTTCGAGACAATTAAGCTTAGCCAGGATTCAAAAATAGAAATACTGCTAAAGGCGGCGTCAGGAGATCGTGTAATGACGTCGGTGGTTGTTTGGAACGGACCCAATGGTACACTGGGCGATATTTCAGAGACTGAGTATCAGAGTACCGACAACTTTTCCGCGAGCGAAGAGAACATTGATGACAATAACGACTTTTTTAGCGGATCTGGTTCGGGCGGTGGCGAGGTTTCCTCTAATTCGGTCTATGAAAACGTTTCTGTGAGTTCTTTTGGTGCACCTAATGACAGTTTTGCTGCGGTCGTTTATCCAAGCCTGGGCATGAAAATTTTGAAGACTGGCAAAACGTGGTTTTTACTTTTTTGGTGCCAGTTCGGCAATGACACAGAGGAGCCAATTAGGCAGTGGATTGCACTGGATTTCGATCCATCATTTGACTTTCACAAATACGCTTTTAAATTCGGAGTAGTCGAAACGCAATCATTTCCTCAAAATATGATTGAAGTTTACGTTGACGGCAGTCTTGTCGAAACCGTAATTGGAATTCCTGAAGTATTTGGATATCCTTCTCTGTCCTTTTCTGTCGGAACTCAATTCGGTTTCGTTCCTCCTGTTGTCGACCCTTTCTTCCTACCAAAGTCCTATGCAGTTGTTAAGACTTTAGTTCTTTCTGATATCAAAGCCAATTGCGATCTTGAGTCTTTTTACGATTCGGACAGCCCTGTGGCGAGCGTCGACTTTTGTGCAAGTTCGTCAGCCACTGACACTTGCGACGTGGCGCCATTCCAAACAATCCTCGAACCATGCATTACCTGCTCTAATCGGTGTCAGCGTAAATGTTCAGAGAACTGCTCTGGCAACGCTTCTGTCATAAATTACACCTTTTCTAATGTGACGTTGTCTACTTTTTCTCGGAAAACGTACAGCAACGGCAAAGTGGTTTTGTTACCGGCGCAGTATTTCATTGTCGCAAGGGTTAGAAATGGAGCGGGCTTAGTCTCTACGTCCGTGTCAAACGGCTTCGTGGTCGACACGACTCCTCCGGTCTGTTCAGTTCTTCAAGTTGATCCCTCTTGGTCGCTGACTGAGCCTTCTCTGTATCAAGGCACCAACTCTTCACTAGCTGCAGTTTGGGTTTGCAACGACAGCATAAGTGCAATTTCAAAGTACACATGGGCTTTCAAAGAAGATAACGTTTCTTCTGTAATCGCTGGAAATGCCCTCAGCTCAGAGTCGCTCCTCAAAGTAGATCGTCTTTCACTAGAGCACAACAGGTCATATGTTTTTGAGCTTAGTGCCACAAATGGCGCAGAACTGCAAAGTACTCTGTTTGGAAAAGGAATCATCGTCGATGTGGAGCCGCTCGTTTTGAGCAATGCATCTTTTGTGATCCTTTTTGCTCAAAAGCGCAGTTATTTAAACGAAACGTTGCATTTTATCACTCGAAACGAGTCTGGCCGGCTAGCTGTGGCGTGGAAAAGTCTTCCAAAGCACGTTGGAAATATTGGTTTGTAAACTCAAGTCTAAATTTCAAATTTAATTAATATATTTATTAATTTGTAGATTTGGCTATTGGCTTTAGAAAAGAAGGCGAAGAAATTTTTCCTCGTACTCGTGTTGGCTATGGAAATGAGGATTCCTTTGTACGCATTCATGAAACTCTCATTCGTTTCAGTGAATCTGTCTTCAATTTGACTGATGTGGCTTCCTTCCACTCGAATATTAGGCAAACGGCTTCGGAAACGAAAAGAATTTTTAACATAGAGCCTGGCCGCTTCATATTTTTATCACTTTACTTGTCAAAGCTTTCACACCGGGAATCTCGTATGGAAACCAATGACTTGCTTATTCTGAGTTCGTTGTTAGGTATTGCTATAGTCTCGATGTAGTACCTGTGTTCTTTAGGGGATCATGACACTTTATTTGTTGGCGATGAGTCTCAACAGCCGAAGGCGTTTCAGAGTTCTGTCTCCGCATCAGTTCAATTTGAATTATCAGATTTAGGTTTGATCGAATTTTTCTTTTTAATTAATTATTTTTTAATTTTTTATTCTTAGATATTCTTCCTCGCCAAGCCGTTGCCGTAGGGTATTTAGAAAAGGAAGATTTCAATGTTGTCTACGATTCTTCCGCTGTTCCCGAATATCCCAACTACATTCAAGATCCTGATACCGGCAAATATCTTACGTCACGATTGCTCAAGTTTAGGTATATTGGAATTTCTTAAAAATATGGTTTTTAAATTCATTTATTTTAAATAAGGGTGCACGAGTGGCTAAGGCTAAGCTTTTTCGTATCTCCTCTCTCTGCGGAGGCTCTGAATGGCTCATTCGTGATAAAAGCCAGTTTTGACGGAAATCGGTCTTGGAGTCAGCAAATACCTGCACTTACCTACTGGGACGCCTGTAAGATCATTTCATTAACGTGTGAACATCTTTTACCCACGACTTTAGATAATCGCCAATGGCGTTTGGCTAGCGAAAATTCATGTGGTACGCAGCAGTCCATTGATTGGTCTCGGAGCTTGGTTTCGATAGAGGTATAGGTATAATATACTCTCAGATAATGAAATTAAAATAATCTTTTTTAGTTTTGTGACAGTTGTAAAACTTTGCAACTGTGCGGTAAATCTAGTTTCCTGACGACTCCAACGCAGTTCGCTCTTCATAAGGTCGACAGTCCTTTTTCCAACACCAAGCCCATACTCCCAATGCAACGACTTGTTCTTTCGATGCTGGAAGATAACGTTCTTCAAGTCAACCTGAAGTACTTTGATCGAGAGGGCGATTCAGTCGAGTTTGAACTGTCCAACAAGCCTACTATGGGGGACGTCTATCTCTCGTCAGACGGCCTTCTTGTCTACACGCCCTGCCTCGATTGCGTTGGCAAGGTGTCTATTGAATATGCCGTCACTGAAAAGGAAATTGATAAGCCAACTTCAGCTTTCGGAAGCGTCGAAATCACCGTAAACCTGGTGCCTGATTCACCCTCTTTCTACTTTTTTTCGAAACAATTGACATCGCCTAGAAAAGTTGAAAAAAGTCACTCAACTCTTTTTATACTTCGCAGTGAATTGGCCAGTGGAAGGGAATCACGCGCATCTTTCTTACTGCTAGCAACCGATCCGGATGCCAATTCAACAGTTGATATTATTTTCAATCAAAAATTGGGCGGCAAACTACTCGTTTCTAATATCTCCAATAACCAGACAGAATTTGAGTTGCCACACTTGCAGAAAACCTTGCAAGTGACGTACAAGTTTACCAACAACTTCACTGGCTCCGACGAAGTCTTATGCGTTGCCTTTGACGGAACGCTCTACTCCGAAATGTTAACAATAATAATCATTGACCGAAGCGTTAGTCTAACGCTACAACCTGACATATCTTTCACTACGAATGCAAGCAGTTCGGTGGCTTTGACGTTGAAGGACCAAACTAGATTGCCTTTAAAGGACGTATTTTTCAGTATACGGCAAACTCCTAAACTTGGTTCGGTCTCTCTTCTTGACAATGGAAGCTTCACGTACACCTCCTGCGGAAACTGCACCGGAACTGTGTTGATACGTTATATCATAGGAGCAGTCAATATTGTTTACGTCGGCAAGTCATGGCCTAGCGAAGGTCTGATCACTATTCGCATCAATAAAAAGGAGGCTCCTCGAGGCAAAGACGTCGTCCTGTATTATAGCAGAGGCGATGAAAGTTATTTTACTGAAGTCTCGAGCAACATTACGCTTAGGTTTGAACAAGGGGTTCCGGAAAATATTTCATTTGAATTTTTATTTGCTTCTTCAGCAAAAGACAAGATTACTGTTACGATATTTTATCCGAAACTTGGAAGTCTTTCCAAGTGCGACGTAGATGTTGGAAAAAGTACCCTGAACGTTCTTCTGCCAGTTACGGAGCGGTTTTGCCTTACCTACCATTCTGCCATGAACTCTACAGGGTACGACAAATTTGAAGTATTTGGAACGACTCAAGAAAACCTGATTTCGAAAAGATTCGTTGCCGATGTCTACTACTTGATAAACCCGTGTACGAATAAGCAATGCCGCGGTCCGTTGTCCGATCTCAACTGCACGAGTTTGCAAAGAGCGCACACGTGGGAAGACTACAAGTGTTCGTGCAATCCTGAGAGTCCGGACGACAACTGTAGAGAAGATCTCCTTCCATGCAATCTAAATTTGTGTCCAGAAAATTTTACGTGTTTCGCAGGAGACAAACTCAGTTTCTTTTGCCACGAGGACAACGTAACGGAACTAGAGAAAGACTTTTGCGAAACGCACTCATGCCCACCAGGATACGCGTGTGTTAGTCAAGCCAATTCTTTCGGCTGCTCTATGAAGCCTTCTACTGTAGCGGCCATTGCAATATCAATAGTTGCGGTTACTGTTGTCATGATTGTCGCATTAGTTTTGTGTAAAAGAAGACGAAAACGCCCGTCTCTAAAGAAGAACTATTCGTTAGAACCGGAACCTGCACTTCCTGTCTTTGTCAGTGATTGGCCGGCTTATGATTTGCATCAGCCGTCGACGCGAAGAAGTCAAAGTAGAATCAAAAGAAAAACTAATCTTAAAAGCCAGTCTTTAAAGCAAGGCAATTCGCTGTCGAGGATTCAAATGAGCCAGCGTAGGTGGAACGAACAAAATCGAAGAGAATCGTCACGTTCTGAGGAGGACGAAGCAGTAAACTCCGCAGTAACTGAGACGAACTTTAGCGATCTATTCGCGCAATCACCGGAAGACCACATTACTTCGACAGCTTTGGCGTGCCAATTTAAAAATCCGGGTTACGATCTTCAGGAAGAGTCCGAGTTTCAAGAAACGGCAACTCAGAGTTTGGAGAGAAAAGAAGATGTTTTAGAAGCCGCCCCACTCGACTCAGCCTCAATCGATTCGCGTTCTGAGAAGAACGAATCAGCTGTACTTTC